>NW_020798695.1:0-41019 GCF_003344945.1 Aspergillus welwitschiae
AAAAAAAAAAAAAAAAAAAAAAAAAAAAAAAAAAAAAAAAAGGCTACTTTCGAAGAAGGATGTGTGGTGTGTGCGGTATGACAGCTAGGTTGATATCGGATAGAAAGTGTTAAAATGATAAAGTTCATTGTCGCTTGTGGTCCATGAAAGCTAGCTATACATTGTAACGACGAGTAGTAAAGGGGCCACCTATGTTGTTGACTACTGTCTACTACTACTACTACTACTACTACTAGTAGTAGTGTTAACCCAGGTGATAACCACCGATGTCCTACGGACAAATCATATTATTATTACGTCGTGGCATTACTTACAACTAATATATACAAAGAGTCTGTCGACTCGTGTGTTCCAAGCGATAGCCGCGAATGACTAACCAGCTTTGTTTCACTCCTTTTGAAGTGTCTTAATGTATCAAGAGCTATCAAACAAGGTACCAATCTTCAGTTAAGTAAGCCAAGACACCTCTTGGTTATAGTGACCCAAGCCTACAATTACAGGTATATATAGGACCGTATAATACGAGTCAAGTAGCTTGTCGGATCAATAACATGGTACAGATTCCTGGGTCTATATGGGCTCTTTCCACATAATCGGGGCTCCCAGGTATATGCCTTGCATAACAGTATTGTTGGGAAAATATCACAGTTCACGAGTTGTTATATATAGTAAGAGTTGAAAGCAACCCAGGTAGGTGAGGATTATGAACGACCACACCTACCTGGGTAAATACGGTTGGGCACGTACTGGAAGGGTACCTTCTTTAGCGTACCATGTTGACGACAATGCTCATCAGCGCTTCCATCTGTGGCGGTGCGATCAACGTAGTTTACTGGGCAGAATCTCGTACCCACTTAGTAGTGTCAGTGTTTGCGGGGTCTCCGACAACCCCATCAAGGTACGTAACAGTAGTCACATCGATGTTTTGACAGCTGCCTCCCCTAGTCATCTTATCATGGCTAGCCCCCCTGGAAAACGCAACAACCTTGGGACGGATTTATGTACACAAGCCAAAGGCCACCTTTTAACCAATTTCCGAACATATGTTCAGCCTTAGGTCATCTTGCTTTCCCCTTTTGCTCTTGAGGTTCTCCACCTGATCATTATTTGGCTGCTGAAACTCCGGGCACCGTCATCCTGCGCTGTTGATCTGCCAAGTATTGCCTGTCTCGTGAACAAACCCCCCAAAGGATTGTCATCACCGCTTTCTACACCCTTTCGGCATCCTGTGAACAGTTGGTTCACCTCACTCGCTTGTCTCCGCTTTGGCGCGTAGTCTTCCATCCTATTGCAGCGATCACTCTGCACCGCTGTCCTTCTGATCCATCCCTTCAAAGACATTAGCAGCTGTCTTTACATGCCGCTTTGATGAAAACGCACAATTCGGGTTTTTGCGGAGCGTTACGAAAATTACCAGCTCTCCTTGATTTCTACTCGCAGCGATCTTATACTCTGGTCGCGTGAAAGAGTGGTGACAGAAAGAAAAAAGCTAATATCCAACCAAGAAAGGGGGGCTGTCAATCCCAGCCCATCACAACCGCCAACATTCCTCTCACAACGTCCCCGGCCCATACTTCCTCTGGCATACCCTTGCAAAATCTTCCTTCACATTCAAGGTCCTCTGTCCCACAGCCTGCTAAAGTAGTCGAATCTGCTAGTGGGAGGAGCAGTCGACGCTCTTCCTCTATATCGACTCACCCCACTGGGTCTGAGCAGTTTACCTGGACCGACAGTGGAGATCTGACGGAACAGTTTGCTAATGCCGAAGATTCTCTTCGGATCCCACTCAGAAGCTCTGAAGATCGTGAAAGCTCTGATCGGGTGGAATCCAGTGTGCGGACCGAGAAACAGAATCGTGTCCATTACCCCAGTCAGCTTGTTATCGGTGAAGACGACATTGAGAAGATCGAAATACCCTGCCCTCCACCTCGGAAGATTTCACGAGCAGAGCGCCTCTTAGCTGTCATAATGTCACCCAATAGCCGACAAAATGCACAGTTACATGGCTTGGTTGGGAAGCCATTACTGTAAGAGGTTTCGTTATCGAAAAATGTTACCTACTAGCTCTACTGACCAGCTATGTAGGTATTTTACGAGTGTTTTCGTATCCTTGGGCGTTTTCCTTTTTGGCTATGACCAAGGTGTTATGTCTGGGATCATAACGTCCGTCTTCCCTTTTCTTTTTCACGGAACGGAGGGCTTTGCTGACACACGATCAGAGGCTGGTATTTCAAGGATTACTTCAATCAACCCTCGCGAGCTGCAATAGGTACGGTGGTTGCAATCCTTGAAGTAGGGGCTTTCATATCCTCTCTACTTGTCGGTCGAATCGGCGACTTGATAGGACGTCGCAAAACGATCCTGTATGGCTCTATAGTATTTTTCATCGGCGGTGCATTACAGGCCTTTGCTACCGGTTTGCCTATGATGATGGCCGGTCGTATCGTTGCAGGTTTGGGCGTTGGGGCCTTATCGACGATTGTACCAGTCTACCAGTCTGAAATATCGGTATTTGCAACCACCCTCGTTGCATATTGCTTCGGATGTTTTGCTGATTTACTTCAAGCCTCCCCACAACCGAGGGAAACTGGCATGTATCGAGTTTACAGGGAACATCTCCGGATATGCAGCCAGCGTCTGGGTGGATTATTTCTGTAGCTTTATAGAAAGTAATTACTCATGGCGCCTACCATTGTTGTTCCAGTGCGTCATGGGTGCTCTGCTTGGTGTGGGTAGCCTCCTTATTTGCGAGTCGCCAAGGTGAGTCCATGCGTGACATGCAGAAGAAATAACCGTTCACCATGCTTATGCAAGACTAGGTGGCTGTTGGACAATGACCACGATGAAGAGGGTATGGTTGTCATTGCAAATCTATATGGAAGTGGAGACTTGCACAGTGACAAAGCCAGACAAGAGTATAGAGAGATCAAGATGAACGTTCTCCTGCAAAGGCAAGAAGGCGAAAGATCTTACACAGATATGTTCAGACGTTACTACAAAAGGGTCTTGATAGCGATGTCGGCACAGGCCTTAGCTCAGCTTAACGGTATCAACGTCATCTCTTATTACGCTCCGCTTGTATTCGAATCAGCAGGTTGGGCTGGCCGTGACGCTATATTGATGACTGGGATCAACGCAATCTCGTATCTGGCCTCTACTGTACCTCCTTGGTATCTGGTGGATCGCTGGGGAAGGCGCCCCATCCTTCTTTCTGGAGCGGTGGCAATGATTATTTCTCTTTCCCTGATTTCCTATTTCATATATATCGACGTCGTGGCGACACCTACACTGACTGTCATCTTTGTCATGATCTACAATGCTGCGTTTGGTGCGTCATGGGGACCCATACCATGGCTCTACCCCCCCGAAATCCTGCCATTGAGCATTCGTGCGAAGGGCGCAAGTCTCAGTACAGCCACTAATTGGGCTTTTAACTGGCTTGTCGGAGAGGTCACGCCTGTCTTACAAGCCGCTATCAAGTGGCGCTTGTACCTGGTGCATGCGTTTTTCTGTGCCTGCAGCTTTGTCCTAGGTAAGCGCCATGTCACCTTTTCCTTGTGATTGACTATACGTCTAATTTATATCCTACAGTCTTCTTCTTATATCCGGAAACGAGTGGTGTCCGCTTGGAAGACATGAATTTGCTGTTTGGGGATGCGACTACTGCCATGCCAACACCAGCAACTCAGGGAGAACGAGGCTCCCTTATGAGTGCTGGCTCTCCTGTACCTTCACTTGACATCAGACGCCAGTATGGCCGTCTGGGGGCAGACAGTGCCATTCCTGGCTTGGAAATTGACCCACCGAATATAAGTTCTAGTACCGGTAGCAAGCCTGGCAGGACAGGCTTCCGGGAAGACAGTAGTAGTCGACCAGAGGGGTTTGGAGGCTGGATTTCGAATATGATCACCCGACACAAAGGATCGGAATCAACAGGGCAGGGCGGACAGTATAGACGTCTCGGGCAAGAGGAGAATGAGTAGGGCTACCGCGTATGGTCCAGTCTCATGTAACAGATATATATACATCCTGTTGCTGTACCTACCTCTTCTACCCTTGTTATCTCCTTTTATTATTCCATATGTACACCGACTTAACTCTTTTTTTCTCTTTTTAGTGGACTGGCACTAGGGTATTCCCGACACCGGTCTCGCAGATGCTGATCTCGTCGAGACCCTATTTCGATCTACTGCACCGTTTTCACTTTCTAACATTATTATGTATGCATATAATTATATACCAAGACGTATACCATGCTCCCAGAATAGGTTTTAGAAATATGACATCTCCTGAATTGGTACGAAGCGTGAGGCTCGTATCACCCAAAATCTCATTCCGTGACTTCCGAAATGAGAATCCGCGTACAACTTTCAACTCGAAGCCTCAGTATATCAGGAACATGTCTTCTTAGAGCCTTTCAAGCTCAGAGATATATCTCTGACTTACATGATATACCACCACCGTCCGATGATGTGGAAGCAATGGGATTGAGGGATAATAAACCATTAGAGAGAAATCGGTCCTTGGCCCTCTTGCATATCATAGTACTAACGATAATCACAATACAAAATCCATGCTTTCACAGGTCTCATGCCGACCTAGATACATGAGAAGCTAACCATGACACACTCATGTCCCGATGTGAAACATAGCACCCCGCCTCTCCTAGTAATAACGTATAGTTTATTCGTCTAGGTTTGGGTTTATGACCCTTGAGCGTATACACAATTTTGTGCAAGATCAGTTATTATCAATCTATACCCTGACCCATTCACAAATTCCCGTACGTAGTTGTATGGACAAATTGTCCATACCTACACCTCAGCCAAGCATCTCATTCCCCGAAGCTAAATCAGCAGGCAGTTTACGCCGCCTTCCCTACGCTTCCCCCCCTATGGATCGAGAACCTATGAACCTGTATTACCTTTTTATTTTATAACAGGAAAAAATAATCTAACAGCCAGTGAGGTAAATACGCGCTCAACCAGTTCGTTCCCCACAATCTGTGCGTTGCATAATAGCGTCAGATTTGACAGACTAGTACATCACAAAGGGGCTTCCGCTTCCCCAGTCTTTCGCAAAACCTCAAGAGCCAAACTTCATCAACTCATGGTACATATCTGATACTGCCGTTAGATGCCTGTTCTAGGTGACAATGATGCTGATGCTCAATTCAGCTTGAAATCTTGCTCTCGGAAAATGACTTTCAAAGAACAGCAGCTAAAGCTGGAGTCACCAGATTACGGAAATTTCAAATTCTGCATCGCATTTCTATAATATATTTATATCGTGTCCAGACAGCGAGGGCTGATGAGTCACTACAATAATCAAGCTCGGCTAAGTGTGGTAACATGAAGAATTAGTTCAACAGTAAAGAAGACACTTCAAAGCATCTGGGACCAAAATTTTGTCCAAGGGTGGGAAGTTTGGCCACACCAAAATCAGGACATCTTTCATGATACCTGTGGTCTCTCACACATGCACACAACTAGACTACTATATGATGCCATCAAGCGGTAGTGACATGTCTGCCCCCATTAGACACGCTATACCTCTCTCAGTAATTCGCCGTCACTGCCGACGAACAAGACGGAGGACGCAGTCGAGGTTCCAGAAGTGGCCCAGGCGGAACGGAGCTTTCAGGCCACGCGCCCGAGCTTTCCGTGTTATCTCCAGGCCAACTCGCCATTTGCGCTTCCACTCCGTCTTACATTCTGAGTAGGGAACCCTTCGAGAGGCTGACTTTCTTTCCCACACTCAACCCTTAACCCCTTTTCTTTGGCTTTCAATCTTTCTATTCTTCCCTTTCATTACCTCCAATTCTCAGATTTTCCTTATCAATTCAACAAAAATTCCATTCTTTACCCATTTGACCCTGGTGAAGCGGTGTGTTCTCAATCTATCCTGATTTCCCCTCCATACTTTTGCCTTGTGTTCTCAAGGTACCTTCTCATCCACCCCTCTCTTTTTCTTTCTTTCCTCTCTCCAGCCCCCAGAAAAAGCTGGAGTACTGCCTGCTAGACCAAGCATTTTGATTTTTTTATAAGAAATGTTTGCAACTCACACCTAAAGTCAATCCCAGCGAGCTGCTCTACATTCAACCAGCTTCCTGCGGCAGTCTGATACTGTATACTTGCTTTCTCTTCCGCCACTCCTTGTCCCTGCATTTGTTTATCTGTTCATTATACATCAAATATGGTGGGAGTAAGCCAGGCATCAAGCTCTGGGGTTGATCTCTCCTCTGAAGTGCGGCGCAGAACTGCCCCTCTCACGCAGGAGCTCAGTCGTGCTCCTGATCATGATGCATATGATGCCAAGAAATTGAAGCAAGAGGTATGATGCTCGCCTTAGCCTGAAGCTTTATAAAGGTTTACTGCACTTGATACCCGATAATATTGACGCATGTCTTAGCCTACCTCTTTTTGTTCTGCTGTGGCAAGCTGGGAGCCTATATTTGCACCTCTCTTCCTGACTGCTCTGGCAATCTTCACCCGCATGTATCATATTGGTCGTTCAGATATCGTGACATGGGATGAGGCACAGTAAGTGCATGAATCCTTTCTTAATTTGTCAGTGCAGAGTGCTAATGTATTGGTTGGTAATAATACGCAGCTTTGGAAAATTCGGTTCACACTATCTGAAGCGCGAATTTTATTTTGACGTACACCCACCACTGGGAAAGATGCTAGTTGGCTTGTCGGGTTTCCTTGCTGGCTATAATGGCTCGTTCGAATTCAAATCCGGTGAGAAGTATCCCGAAGACGTCAACTATACGTTCATGCGTATTTTCAATGCGGCTTTCGGCGCGGTATGTGTCCCTCTTGCTTACTATACCGCACGGGAGCTGGGTTTTCGCAAGGCTACTGTCTGGCTTATCAGTCTGATGGTGCTATTCGAGAACTCGTATGCCACCATCTCAAGGTTTATTCTCCTTGATTCCATGCTACTATGCTTCACGTTTACAACCACATTATGTTGGGCCAAATTTCATCGACTGCAGAATGCTAGCTTTTCGGCCGAATGGTTCGCGTGGCTATTTCTCACCGGCGTGAGCATCGGCTGTGTCTGCAGTGTCAAATGGGTGGGCTTCTTCTGCACCGCTATTGTGGGCCTTTATACCGTTGAAGACCTATGGAACAAGTTTGGTGACCTTAAAATGCCTGAGGTAAGCGGCTTACAGGAATGTAAACAGCTTTAGCTCATTGGTTAATGCTCGGCAGGTTGTGGTAGCGAAACATCTAGTTGCTCGCATAGTGGGCCTAATAATAGTGCCCTGCATTGTCTACATTTTGTCTTTCTATGTTCATTTCTGGATTCTCGAGAATAGTGGTCCAGGAGATGCCCAGATGAGCTCACTTTTTCAGGCAAACTTGAAGGGCACTGAGGTCGGGAAGGATAGTCCTCTTGAGATTGCACTGGGATCGAGGGTGACACTGAAGAACATGGGGTATGGTGGCGGACTTCTCCATTCGCATATCCAAACGTATCCTGAAGGGTCAACACAACAACAGGTGACGTGCTATCACCATAAGGATTCCAATAACGACTGGTTTATCTACCCCAATAGGTATGAGCCGGACTATGACCCCGAGGGCTCTTTAAGATTCGTTGGTGACGGGGACATCATCCGTCTCATTCATGGGCAGACGGGTCGGAATTTACATTCACATGCTATATCTGCACCCGTTACTAAGAGCCAATTTGAAGTCTCGTGTTATGGCAACATTACCATTGGCGATGACAAAGATCACTGGGCGGTTGAAGTCGTTGATGATGTTGCATCCAGGGACAGGAGCAAGATTCGGACACTTACTACTGCATTTCGCCTGAGACATCCTGTCCTGGGCTGTTACCTGCGTGCAGGAAATGTAAACCTGCCCCAATGGGGCTTCAAACAGATTGAGACAACATGCGTGAAGGAGAATAAGCCCAGTGATGTCTATACTCATTGGAATGTCGAGTCACATTACAACGAAAGGCGTAAGTTCACCCCTATTCCTGACCTATGCCGTCCAAATCGTGGGATCGAGTATTGATTTTGTACCTAGTTCCACCAGGCGACCCCGGATCCTACAAGTCTCCGTTCTGGAAAGATTTTATTCATTTGAATGTCGCTATGATGACGTCAAACAATGCTCTTGTCCCCGATCCGGACAAGCAAGATGACCTCGCCTCCAAGTTCTGGCAATGGCCTATACTCAATGTGGGCCTCCGTATGTGCTCCTGGGATGACAATACCATCAAGTACTACCTTCTCGGAAACCCTTTCGTCTATTGGGGGAGTACTTTGAGCCTTGGAGTATTTGCGCTTCTGGTTCTCTGGTATCTCGTGCGTTGGCAGCGAGGATATACTGAACTTACCCAAGCGGATATTGACCACATCCACTATTCCGGTCTATACCCAGTCATTGGATGGGTGTTGCATTATCTACCATTTGCGGTCATGGCACGAGTGACTTACGTCCACCATTACTATCCGGCACTCTACTATGCCATACTCACATTCGGATTTTGTGTTGACTGGTTCACACAACGGATGAGCAACAAGCTACGTTGGGCGATCTATACCTTGCTTTACTGCGCGATCATTAGCTTGTTTGCATACTTCCGAGCTATTGTGTTTGGTATTGAAGGGCCCAGTCAGCAGTGGTCTCATCTGAACTGGTTCAATGGCTGGCGGATAGCCAACTGAGCTGCCCCACCTCACCACCACCACCACCACCATCACCATAATCATAACCCGTATCGTCAACACCTGATTACCTATGACGCTTCTCGTCATCGCTGTACCTCATATGCAATACCATACTTGTGTCTGCTACTATTGGCTTGTGGACTGTCTTCTCTATAGTCAGATGTAAGATGTTATGACTGGCAGGATTTCAGGTTTTAGTATATGCCCCTCTGCCCTTTTGTAGCAATTAGTATTTATTGCTTCATACTTCTGTACCAACTGCCTTGATTCTCATTAATTCGAGATGTATATGATCTAAGGTCACCTAGAGATTTATGGGCGAAATCCGAGGCTATTCTATATTTTCATAGAACCATACTTCCGCAAGGGCGACTATAAGGACTATTACATGTTCGCACAAGATATGGTTCCGTTCCACCTTTGAACAATAAGCTCGATAGAAGGTATAATATTCTGTATGTATCAACAACAGCCTCCTCCCAGGCCACTTCCACCCTTGCGCATGGCATCATCCAAGCCTAAAGTGACAGTGTTTGGGATACCCGGGTTTGATCCGCCGGTGGCACCATAGCCCTTCACACCACTTCGACGGTCGTAGAGGTCATATTTGCCAGCTTCGATGTTGCGATATATCATCTCAGCCACCTCAAGAAAAGCACGCTCCACGTTCTCTCCAGATTTTGCGCTTGTCTCAACATACCGTGTGATGTTATTCAAACGGCACCACTCCTCCGCTTCTTGCCTAGTGACCGTCTGATGCGATCTCGAGTCATCACCGGCAAGATCACTCTTGTTGCCGACCAGAACAATTACGATGCCGTCTTCTGCAATTTGCCGCAGATCATGAAGCCACTGTGTGCACGATACAAATGTAGAAGGCCTAGTAATATCGAAGACCAGGAGGGCACCCGAAGCACCACGGAAATAAGAGCGGGTAATAGATTTGTACGTTTCTTGGCCAGCGGTGTCCCATAGCGACAACTTCATTCTTTTCTGGAGCTCTTGTACCCTACGTGGAGGACTGGGCAGTCCAGAAGCGACTGATTCGCTGGTTGTAGCCGTAGCGGGCAATAAGGGCGAAGGTGTAATTGAAGGGGCACGATTGCGGATAGAACCGTCGAACTCGCCTCCCAAGGCCTTTGAAGCTGGCGGGCCCACCGGAACAATCCGCGAACCGAACTCGACACCGATTGTAACATCATGGGAGGACGAAAAGCGCCCTTCGCAAAGTCGGATCGTCAACTAGAAAGTCGCAGCCGTGTGTCAGCAGTAAGATGGTCTGTCAAGCTTGAGTGTACCCACACTGGACTTCCCAGTCCCCGAGTCCCCAATGCAGACAAGTTTAGCAATATAATCCCATGGCTGTGACATGGATACAGCAGAGGAATGTCGCTTTTGCCGGCACTTGAGACGTTAAGTGAATATTCGTTCGGTCGATCGATGCCGGTGGACTTTAGAGGTCTGTAGGAGTCATGCTCCCAAAAAAAATCAACTGCTGGAAGATGGCGCCCAAAATAGAACGGAAACTCGCCTTGAGAAATAGAAAGGATGTACCAACCTGTGCTCGGTCGGCCTATGGTGAGATAATCGTATGATAATGATGCTGAGTACTCCGTAAGCTTCTTGGTGCGCAGCACGGGGAGAGATTCTCTTTTTACGTTCAGCCTTACTAAACTCAGTCGGGTATAACGCTGGATTCCAACCTACTAGATAGTACGGGATAAGATAGGACGGAATTGATAGCCAGTCTGGAGTAGCCAGTAGATAACTTTCGCTCGGTAAGCCAACCAAGCTATAGTGGAGCTGCCGAGGAATGCTGGGTACAGAGCAGGTAGCTGTTATGTAATGATGGCCATTCTGACTATCCACTGGTTAAGTAGCTACCATACTTTAGTGCTATCTAGTTCTCCAAAGTACTATTACTAGTTATCTATCTAAGCTACCGACTTGTATGGTCAAGCCACACATATATTGACTGCAAGGAAGATTCCAACCCAACCCCTTGTTTTTGGGGCATGGTCTGAAGTACTCCAGTTTCCTGCTCCGCACACCGAGAACATTCGTACTGGGCGCATTCTGCAGTCCAAGCAAGTTAAACCAACCAAGACGAATGGCATGGATGCTGAGTCATCTATCATCATGACCTTGCCTGATGACGCTTGCAACCTCACCTACTGATCGCAAGGGAAAACTACTTCCTTCGTACGCATTCTGCCTGTCTGAACTCTTCCTGCAGTTTATATCCCAATCCGTCATCTATTTTCTTCTTGATGGATAACCCTGTCCCATCTGGCTTCTTTGCTATGTAGTCCTTCGATTCCCACTCCGACTGAATTTCAACTGCATCGGGCTTATACCGCTCACACCGCTTCGTCTGCCATAATCTGGACAACCAGTGATTTGAGTATAAGAAGTTTAGCGGCTCATTGGTCAAGGGCCAAGGTGTCAAAGAGAAGAGAACGAAGATAGAGAACCAGGTTAGACATGTTCTCCGAATGTATGATTATCACTCTGCTGTCCGTCTCTTATAAATTGACCAAGCTTTTCATCGCTCACTGTCTGCCCAGATGCCTCCCGTTTCCTCGCACAGTCCCAGTCACGGGTTGTGAACCATCCAGAAGACCCCCGAAGAAAGGGACATGAACGTCTCTTGCAACAACCTCGGAATTCTCTTTTGCCCTCCTCGCGCTCATTCTTCCACAGGAATGCGGCCGACCCATATCAACCTGCCGGTTCTCAACTATCAAGCTTCCCTTTTAGTTCGAGGGTTGTGTCTCAGCCTGCGCCTCTCTTCTACAGCGCTACTGACGAATTTCGAGAGGAGGATGATGAGGTTGAGCATGAGCGAGAGATTGCCGACTTCTATGCCTTACAAAAATCACGGCGTCAATTTGGGAGCAGCTACCTTAGGGAGTCTTCAGAGATTGGCGATGATAACGACTCTGCCAGCTCGAAGGAACAAAAGCCTCCCTATACTAGGGGGAAGGGCATTTGGAGCTCCTGGCGCGACGCCGAAACTAGCGACAGAGCGCAAGAGTTGCGTGCTGAATACGACGGGGAGCCACGCGGAACGGGAGATTCGGTTCAAGCAGAGCGAAACAGAAGCAGGCTCAGGGGAAACCTAGTTGACGTTCAACTGGAAGATACACTGGCATCCGATGTTGGCCGCGACCGGGCTGACTCTCCCGTATTTGGTGATGATAAACCGCCCTCCATTCAACGGTTTCGAGAGCAGCCACAGTCACGAACGGGCAATCTCGGAATAGACTCAGTCCTCTTGCCTATAGATTCAGATAACGCAGTATTGCCAGAAACATCCCAACCGCCAGGCATGTCACGGCCATACCGAATGTCGACTCCACCGATAGGCGCTAGCTCTCCAACTCATGATGCCTTCTGGGGTCAGTTATTTCTCATATCCGTGGCCTCTCTCTTCGCTACGTCATTTCTTGTCTACCTCCACACTTCACCTCCTTCTGGTGACAAGTCGAAATGGGGTGACACGGTCTACTTGACCATCCACAGTTCATTTTACCTGCTGGGTACCTATACTGTCGCGTCGATATTCATATCTCTGCTCTGGCTGGCATTATTACGTTCCTACGTACGTCCATTGGTCTACGCTGTCATCATCGCCGTTCCCATAATCCTGTATTCCTTCTTTCTCTACCCCTTTATCTCGAGTTTTGGAGGTACGTGGCACGGATCGAGTGTTCAGGACAAAGTCATGAGATGCGGGTCTATTGTTCCGTTTGTTTTGGCCAGTGCATGGATTTATAATGTCGTTCGAGGTCGCCACGCTATAGGGAGGGCCGTCGACATACTCGAATTTGCATGCCGCATCCTCGCCGTGAATCCAGAGCTTCTAGCTTTGGGGCTTGGTGCCCTCGTTCTCATTGTCTTATGGACCTGGCTATGGATGCTCATATTTACGCGAGTGTTTTTGGAAGGTCATCTTTCTCGGTCCAGCCTTTTTGTTGTCGATTCAAGCAGCTGGTGCTTAGGAGTCTACTATGTGCTCGTTTACGCATGGTCACTGGGAGTCATCGCTGGTATTCGACGTACAGTCACAGCTGCCGCCGTGAGCCAGTGGTATTTTCACCGCTATACGATGCCGGCGCCGACGTCCAGGCAAATAGTCCAGGCCGCAACTCTGCACTCCGTTACAACCCTTTTTGGTACAATTTGCCTATCGAGCCTCCTGGCTTTAATGATCCGCGTCCCGCTTTTGTTGCTTCCCGGTCGCATCGCCTCCCTTTTGAGTTTCTGCGCCTATTCGTTTGTCCCAACTCCTATAACTGCCCTTACGGACCCTCTTACCCTCACATATGCTTCCATTCATTCCCAGCCGCTTACAGTGTCCGCTCGTGGCCTGGTGCAGATGACAAACCTGACGCCCTCCATAGCGACGACTTCTTTACACCCACGGTCGTTCTCTTGGTCTCGTGAGCATTCTGGAGCTCTTCTCCCTTACCGACTTTCCAAGCTCATCCTGCATGCTGCTCGTCTCATGATGTCTCTTGCGCTTGGGTTTGGTGGCTGGGTGAGCACTGCCCGGAGCCTAAGTGTGATGGGTACCAACGGTTCAATCCGTGGAAGCATGTATGCCTATATGGTTGGGTTCATTGCTGGGACGATTGGTTGGAGTGTGTTGGGAGCAATTGAAGGTGTGATTGCAGATATTGTCGATGCATCAATCATTTGTTGGAGTAGCGAAGTTGGAGCCTACGGGCGAGAGGCAAGGTACTGTCGGGAAGCTGGCTGGCTCTTCGGCCAAGAGTCTGGTTCTGTTTCCAGGAATACGCGCTTTGAGGATGCATGAGTTATTACTTCTTAGCAGGTACCTGTGCGACCATGAAGCGAAGGTAAGATACTCATTGAGAGAACATCTACCGCTTAGTACTCGCCGCCCTGTCGATGCTGAGCTCGATAGGATTTTCGATGACTTGAAATCTGATGTTGGTTTTGCGCTTCGGGGATTTTGAGAGGTTTCGGCTTAGCGATTGTGTTTATTCCTTATCACTATGTCTACGGGAGACATCTGCTAAATGAACGACTTATGCCAGGTATCGTATCTAGATCGTTATTAGACCCTCTATTTTATTTGACTCTTTTCCATTCCTTGGCGTATTAACCTACAGGCCCAAGTGCCCGGGTCTCAACTTCTAAGTTTGAATGGCATGGATGTACGCGAGATGATATAGCATGCAATCGATTCAATTCGTGCACCCCCAACATATTCCCCCGACCTACGTTGGAGATAAATAAAAGATGAATGTTTGCCTCCTCTTAAGCATAAGCACATACAACCCGTGGTATCATGTAATAATAACAGCAGGCAAAATATATTCCCTGTACACGCCTGCTGCCACAAACGCCAACTGAAAGTCATTGCAATGGACCAGAGATTGTGACACGAACGACATAGCATAACGCCTGGATTAATTCGTCGCATTTACAGCTTGAGTCGGCTGTTCCATCCCACACCTTCCTTGACGCACCACTCACTCAGAAATGCGTGACTGAACCGAACTACCTCAAGGGGGGCGTTGGTCCGTCCAACTGGCAAAAAAAATTCGCCAGAATAGTCGCCAGCTTTCAAGCGTTGCCTTCCCAACTCCGAGAAATTCTTGGATCGTTTAGACCAGGTACTTGGAAACTCACGCGAAAGCACATCTTCGCAAAGACCACGTGAGCCTTCAAGCCATAATTTCTGGGATTCCCTATAGCACTCGTGCGGTCGATTCTTCAGCTCCACAAACTCTTTCCGGTTCTTTCTATGGTCATCTGACGGAGCAGCATTTTCATCGCTTCCTGGAGTGGGCACTGGTGTGTTCTCCCCAGGCAGAGGTGTGGCAGCAAGCCGCTCAAGATCAAGTGCGTGAATGGCATCATAAGAGACAGCACCAAGTATGAGGCAGAGGCTATGTAGGCGCGGATAGGGAGTGCTGTTCTTCTTCACAACACGCCAATATGCGAGAATAGATAGCCAGGAAGACGAATCTGCAGTTTGCCGGGATAGTGCTTTAGACTGATCATCGGCAACAAATGCCACGATGAAGCAAAGAATAGCCTCAATTGCTGTAGCGGCCGCGAGCTTTTCATCAACGGTAGTTACGTGATCTTTGGCTGTGTGTCGCTCCGCAGCGTGCTTTAGATCCCGTCCCAGATTTGAATATTTTTGATACTCATCTTTCCAAGCTCGACGGTCGCATTGACGGGATGCCGTATGACTCGATTGCGGAGATGCAACTTTTGTAGGAGTGGCCGAAGTACCGGGGCGCTTGACGGCTGGGTGCGAAGACGGCTTTCCGTCGTTGCCGCTAAATGGATCAAGCCGGTTGAAAGAAGACTTGGTGTCTTTAACTGGCGTGGTTGAACTAGGTTTCGATTTGTCTGTTTGATATACTGCCAGATTTGAGGAGAGAGACATAGGTGTTTGGGGCTTTTCGGGGAATTTTGAGTGTTCCCGAGTGACGGGAATGGTGCCCGTATGCTTCCCTTTCCCTTCCAACCGTTGTGACTTGTTGTGGTCGGGATGTTCCGACGCTGGAGCTTTCGCTGCCGCCTGCCTGGCTTTCTGAGTCTGGGAGGGCTCAACGTCTAGCGCATTCTTCACGGGTGACCCTGGCGGGGCCGGTTTTTTTTTGCCAGAAAATTTCAGGAGAGCCTCAATTCGCTTCCTGTTCGATCTTCCATATTTCAATTTCACCACTAATTGCGCTCTAGCCGAAGCATCCTGCAGAGCCGGTGGCGAGCCGGTTGATCTTGACATCGTATTCCCCACATGGTTCTTTGAATTACTTTTCGAGGCCAGAGAAGCGTCTAGAGTTGAGACATCCGTGCTTGAGGGCCATCGTTTGTCATTTCCATGATATGATTGCCTGCTATGCAAGCTCGAAGAGTGTGCTGAGTCGGGCTGTGACGAAGCGTGAACGGCAGATTTGGCCTTCTGAATTCTTGGTCCCAATGACGAATCATTATTCGAAGCGCCGTCGCTTTGTGATGATCCTAGGCCTAAGAGGCCTTCCCCTAGTCCAGCTAATTCCCTCTCAATATCAGGAGGAAGGGTAGGAGACAGAAGTCGAGGCAGTCTTGGACTGCTTGAAGTTGGGGGAAGGGTCGGTGACAGGAGAGCAGGTAAGCCGTTACCCTTCAGCCGGTCGGTCTTTGCAGGAGTTGGAGATATCCTCGGCTTCTTTGGGGCCGCGACCTTATGTTGTGATCTCCATGAATCCGAGGTGCCGTCGACAAACGGGCGCTTGCGCTCGATGCCCCCCGGGTTAGACGAAGCTCGCGATTGGACGGGTGGCTTTCCCACGGGCTTTTGCGAGTCATTGTTAGGAAGGCTAGCCCTAGCAGCTCGCTGACTTGCATCGGGAGTGTTAAGGACCGAGGTGCTTTGGTTACCGACTTCAGGGCCGACAGGGGAAGCGGAGGCGCCACTCTTCCTTCTGTTCCTGTAGTCGTTCAAACTTATCTTCTTCTTCACCGAGTTGTTCGATGGTGTGCTTGCAGCACTCTGGGCTCCGGAACGCTGATCGGACATGACGTTTCCTGTCGCGTCAGACCAGTCACCCACAGCCACTAGCAAGGAATCTCCTTCGTGATGTGTAAGGAATGTCATATATTGTAGTTGTTGCTCCTCCGGCGTAAACGGCCCGTCATTACCCACAGCCCAGTTGTTGACAAAGCGACTCCCCAGGCGGAAAGGCACATCAGTGGGAACAGTGAGAAGGAAGGGATAAAACGGAAGAATTTCTTCCCTAAGCCGCTTCAATCGTAGATCGATTGAGGACTGATCGGAGTTATGTGTTTGCTCGTTAACAAACTTGGGGTCTTTTATTTCATCATCCGCGGAGCGATAGGGCTGGTCCCCCGACATTGCAGTCCGTTGATCAAAAGCCTACGTGGCTGACGGCGAGCAAGCTCTTTTCAACTCTGACAGGCTGATACCAAGTATTCCTTCTTTCCTTCTCTTTTGGCCTCCCTGAATGGCGCTAGCTCCCAGTATCATGTGGCTCCGCGAAGTGGAGTTCAATTGCCGGCACCATAGAACATCTCACTTCCCAGGAACGGGTTCAGGGACCACCTAGTAACCGTGTGAGAAGTCACCTTCCAAGAACTGCCAGCGCGCCTTCTTATTGTTCTTAAGTTTTCCTCTTTTACTCTGTTTCGTGTCTAGATCTGGATCCGAGCGGACTGGGCTCCTCGTTGGGTTTTGCCGATTGCCCCAAAGACTGCGACCTGGGACGTTAGGAGAGACCAGAATGAACGAGCGTTCAACAACACAAGCGCCTTCACCCACAACCAGCCGGGCTGAAATCAGCTGGCGGGAAACGCTGCACAAAATTGGCTGGAATGAGGAACGCGATAAGGAACCAGCCCCGACCTGTCGTACAGAAATGGCGTCGACAAACAGCCAATGTATGCCGGAGCTAGAATAAGACGCTCGAGGCCATAAGGATAGAGGACAAGAGCCTCTGGCTCGCTAACGTTGACGTGGGCGTGGCAGCAAGGAATAGACGGCAAGGAAGGAGAGCGCCGAGGAGCTTCCTCTGGAGATGAAATCGCCTTTCCGTCCAACAGTGAGGGTGGGTTTTTGGGGGGGGAGGGGATTGAGTCGCGACTGGGGATGCTGGCGGTCGAAGCGGAAACGCTTGGCAGTAATTGATTTGCTTATAATTAGTCTAGAGCGGGTCTCCTCCGCTTATCTACTAGGCACCATACTCCGGGCCATAGTTCCAAAGATTGGAGCTCTTACTTCTCAACCAGCCTTCTCCGACTACGTACCACATGCCATGCTCCACGGCGCTCGTTCTTATGTCCTTATCTATGTGCAGTGACAGAGGAGTTTGATCAACAAGGGACTCAGGTCTATATGTCCTAGTATCTGGCCATCACAAAGTAAACCCGCATATAAGGCAATATCCCTCAGATATCATTGGCTTGACGGTTTATCAGAAATCACCAGGCTTGAATCTAAATTCATCCAACTATAAAGGCAGGATTAAACTTGACACTTTATACAAATATGACCGGTCATATTCACGAGCGATCGTCTGACGCGAACTTTCCCTGCCAAAATGCCCTAAAATGCTTTTGCTGCCCGGCAGCGGAGATATCATCAATCTCCATAGGAGTCAACTGAAAGGTTAAGGCGCGCAAATAGCTGCTTAAGCGGGCTTCCTTGCTACTAGTCGTGATTGTTATACAGCCACGGTCTATAGACCATCTCAGAAGAATCTCCCCTTCACTGACTGCATATTTTTTAGCCAGATGTGGCAGCAGGTCATCCACTGGTCCTCCTTTTGACCGGATGATAGGAGTCAAAGGCCCATAGCTGGCTGTTTGGATACCTTGGCTCTCATGAAAGTCGAGTAGATTGCCATGCTGTAGATAGGGATGGAATTCGATCTGGTTGATAGATGGTGGAACTGTAGCCGTTTCCAAGATAGCCTCCAAATGGCTCCGCAGGAAGTTAGATACGCCGATTGACCGTGCCTTTCCAGCGGCCTTCACTTGCTCCATAGCAGCCCAGGCTGTTTGAAGGTCGCTATATGAGCTGCCAAAAAAAGGCGAGTGAATTAGATACCTATATTTAAC
Source organism: Aspergillus welwitschiae (assembly GCF_003344945.1). Taxonomy (NCBI): domain Eukaryota; kingdom Fungi; phylum Ascomycota; class Eurotiomycetes; order Eurotiales; family Aspergillaceae; genus Aspergillus; species Aspergillus welwitschiae. The sequence goes on from NW_020798695.1 coordinate 18,302, forward strand.
ACCCATTAGCCCTCGCATCTGGCAGTAAACAAAAGTTCTTCAAGCCGGTAGAGATATATTGCCGGGCACGAATACCTACAGATCAACGTAATCGAGCTGAAGCTTTTCTAGACTTGCGTCGATTGCCCTTGGAATATCTGCGATATTTACGCTCACCTTAGTGGTTACGAATAGCTTATCTCGTTCCACACCGCTCTCCTTGATGGCAAGACCAAGCTCAGGCTCAGTCCTGTAAGTCTCGGCGCCATCAAGGTGGTGATACCCCAGTCGGATAGCATCTTTGATGGATTCAACGAGCTCTCGATTAATACTGGTATCTCCTTCCTTCTTATACCAAGCTGTGCCGCAGCCATATCCAAGCTGCTTCCGTTATCAGATGTAACTAGATTGATTGCCAGGTGGAATGCAAATGAAGTCTGCTGCTCCCACAACTTACCTGAGGAACACAGGTGCCGTCGTTCAACCTGACGGATGGCATAGATTTCATGGTGCTGACCATTTTAGTTGCTATCAGTTAGACTGGTGTGGTAATACCGTTGTTCGTGGACACAGCCAAACTAAGCCTTTCGCAAGGGATAAGGAGACCTTTCGAAGTTTTATTATTGGGTGCAGGACGGATGATGTATTAGGATCTTGATCGGATCAGCTCCGGCTCCACAAGCCATCCAGCTTCATCCCGCGCTGCGCGTGTCCTGAACCTCTGAACCCTCCGCTCGCGCCCCCCCTTCCCCCCTTCCCCCCTCCCCCCCTATCATTGTCCGACGACGAGATTCTATTTACATTGATAGACATTGTGTTAGTCAATCTGATAACTGATCAGCGTGTAGTCCATCAAATGGCAGTCAAATGCGGGATCGGTAGGCGGAACGGGTTGAGGGGAATGATGTCATAGCCCAGTCTCGCCTCGCCGGCTTACTTAAAACGACCCGTGTCAACTGCAAATACAGAGTAACTAGTTGGCTAACTAACTAATTGATCAAGTGAGAGACTAAACTTAACAGCTACACTGGGGTAATAGTCAAATTATTCTTATAGAACCCGGTAAAAACCGTCTTCCTATTTGCCTAGGTAGCTTGTCGAGGGCCCGTATATACCTGACATATCCCTCGCTCACTGTTTTAGGTCTTCCATGGGCTTATTTGTCGCTCATCCTGGCCTTCTCCGCGCCCGTTATATGTTGGCCCGCAGTACCCTCTACCCAACGCGGATCAGTCGAAATCGCTTAACCCAAATGGCGTCGCAGCTCTCCGATACCAACGAAGGGCTTTCGTTGGCCGAACTCCCCAAATCCAATATCTTCACTTCCAAGCTTCCTCCCGACCCAGCTTTTGAGACCCCTGAGGCGTCACATCGGGCTCCCCGTGAGACACTCGGCCCACGGTTAGTAAGAGGTGCGCTATATACCTTTGTCAGACCTGAGCCGGCGGAGGAGAGCGAACTTCTGGGGGTCAGTCAAAAGGCCATGAAAGACCTTGGTCTAAAGCCCGGTGAAGAGCTTTCCCCCAAGTTCAAGGCTTTAGTTGCGGGAAATGATTTTTACTGGGATGAAAATGAGGGTGGCATATATCCTTGGGCACAATGTTATGGAGGTGAGAGACGTTGAAGACCTATCAATCTCTTGGACCGAGATGAGCATTCACTAATAACTTTAAGGATGGCAATTGTACGTTTCTTGATAGTAAACATCTTTGCTCTTCGACATTGACAATTCGCAGCGGCTCGTGGGCTGGGCAACTCGGCGATGGAGTAAGTACTTGCTTCTAGATGCGAATTTTCATTGATAGAGCTTAAAAGATTGGTTTTCCAGCGTGCAATCAGCCTCTTCGAAACTACAAACCCGAAAACAAGTACCCGCTATGAGTTACAACTCAAAGGTGCAGGGCGGACTCCTTATTCCCGCTTCGCCGATGGAAAGGCTGTGCTTCGTTCTAGTATCAGAGAATACATAGTATCAGAAGGTATTGCTTCCGCATGTCCTAATCGGGAAGCCTCGACTAACTGCGAGTAAAGCCCTTTCTGCACTTGGTGTTCCAACCACTCGAGCTTTGTCTATAACTCTATTGCCTCAGTCGAAGGTGTTGCGCGAACGCATTGAGCCCGGAGCTATAGTTGCTCGATTTGCTGAATCGTGGCTGAGGATCGGAACATTTGACCTCCTACGGGCGCGAGGAGACCGAGAACTAATTAGACACTTGGCGACGTATATCGCCGAGGAGGTGTTCCAGGGCTGGGAGGCTTTACCCGCTATGCTGCCGTTGGACCAGAGTCAGTCATCTGAAGTTGTAGACAACCCCCCCAGACATGTGTCTTGGGACCAAGTTGAAGGGCCTCCAGGCTCGGAAGAGAATCGGTTTGCAAGGTTGTACCGTGAAATTGCACGACGGAATGCTAAAACCGTTGCTGCTTGGCAAGCATATGGATTTATGAACGGGGTGTTGAACACTGACAATACCTCCATCTACGGCCTTTCACTAGATTATGGCCCATTCGCGTTCATGGACAACTTTGATCCTCAGTACACACCTAACCATGATGATCACCTCCTAAGATATTGTTACAAGAACCAACCTACCATTATCTGGTGGAATCTGGTTAGGCTCGGCGAGTCACTCGGGGAACTCATTGGTGCAGGTGAAGACGTTGATAAAGAAGAGTTTGTGAAGGATGGTGTAACAGAGGAAGTTGCGCCTGCCATTATCCAACGTGCGGAGAAGGTCATTGACCGAACAGGCAAGGAGTTCAGGATGGTTTTCCTGAACGAATACAAACGCCTCATGAGCAACAGGTTAGGCTTGCGGAGCCAGAAGGAAACTGACTTTCAAGTATTGTTCTCTGAACTTCTCGATACATTGGAGGCTTTGGAATTAGACTTCAACCACTTTTTCCGGAGACTGTCAAGCGTATCGCTGTCGGATATAGAGACCAAAGAGATGAGAGAGAAAATAGCGTCTATCTTCTTTCACAACGAAGGGCATGGTGGCATTGGATACACCGAGGATTCCGCGAGGCAACGAGTCGGAGATTGGCTTGACAAGTGGAGACAACGCATTATAGAAGACTGGGGCGTTGATCAAGACATGGAAAGACAAAAGATCATGAAGAATACAAACCCAAAGGTAAGCCTATCATTACCGGTTTCGCTGCTGGCCCGTCACAACACTAATGGGTGGATATGTCTTTATAGTTTTTGCCTCGAGGCTGGATCCTCGATGAAGTTATTGAGCGTGTTGAACGCCGCGGAGACCGAGAAGTACTCGGAAGGGTGATGCATATGGCACTTAATCCCTTCAATGAAGAATGGGGGCAGAATCATGATGAAGAGGAACGCTTTTGTGGGGATGTCCCTCGCTTCAAGAGAGCCATGATGTGCAGCTGCAGTTCTTGAACGTCCGTTTGAATGATCGTATTTCCATAATCCGCGACCGATAGATTAATGTTCGCATTTGGGTGCTTAAATCAATGGAAGTTCTACTGCAAGTATGCTGATGCTACGGAGTACTGAAAATGATCACAAAAAAAAAAAAGATTGTTTCCACCCTCTCTGACAGATAAAGAATACTCCCGCAACGTTTCCCTGGAGGGCTAGGCCGAGCAGGCAAAGGCCCGACTAAGATGGAACCGTGGAATTGAGATTGCTTTCATATGCTAGTTTTGTGGACAAGTTTTCTTCCGCATTACACAAGATTTCACATGTTTGCCCACCCGCAAACCCAGGCCACCACTTATCAGTCTTGCAAACTGATTCTCCCGCTTTTATTGTTTGGAACACCGGACTTCATCCGTGTGATTCCATGATAACTGGATATCATTTTGGATATCTTTGTCAGCCGGCGGAGGAAGTCAATCAGAGACAGGCTCGCAAGCCAAGTCGTGCATTAGACCAGAGAAAACGGGGTAAAGAGATTGTAGATCATCACGGTGAGCGCGATAAAGGTCATCCCGATATCCTGGTCTCGCGTATGATAGCGCGACAGAAGACAAACGATGCAGCATGCAGATCAACTAATTAGTTAGGGCAAGCGGCCTGGACGTGGCCAGGCTGCTTGCAGTTGTAGCACACCCGCTCGCCCTTGGCCTCCGTAGGGCAGTCGCGAGAGACGTGGCCAACCTCACCGCCTAGAAGCATATTGTTAGCGTGTCTGAACCTGAGGGATTGTGAAGGGAGCGGTAACCTACAGTTGTAGCACTTCTGACCATTGGTGCAGTCGCGAGCCATGTGTCCGAAACCACCGCAAGAGTAGCAAGTCTGCTGACGACCGCCAAAGCCACCACTGTAGCCGCCGCTCTGAGGGCAATTCCTAGCAATGTGACCGACACGGCCGCACTTGTAGCACTCCTGGCCACCACCAGCAGCAGCACCGAAACCCTCGGCGGGGCTAGCCTGGCACTCGCGGGAGATGTGGCCCACACCACCGCAGCGGTAGCAGGACTTCTCCTTGGGAGCTACAGTGCATTCACGGCCTGGATGATAGGCTTCTTAGCATCTCCGAAAGAAAAAGGAAAAAGCATAATGAAAAGACGGAGAAGCAACTGGAGAATTCGCTGGTTTGACTTACTGACGTGTCCCTGTCCTGTAATGGTACCAAGGTGCGGTTAGATAGAGTGGCTGATGATCAACGGAAAAAGGCGCAATGAAAATAGGCCAGTGAACGAGAAGGGATAGGGAGATTGGACACTAATGTAGAGGAGACAAGGTCGGGAGACATACCACCACAGTTGTAGCTATCGAGTTTAGTCAATAATGTTTACAACAAGAGGAAAATGGACAGTGCAAGTTAAGCATACCAGGTGGGAGTGCCCTTCTTGGGACAGTCACGGGCCTGTAGAGATTAGAACGTTGCCAAACCATGATTATAGGCACAACCCCAGAAAGAAAGAAAAAAAAAAAAAAGCTGACTGAGGATGCTCTGAGGAGACGATGGTGACAGGGAAAGGTTTACCTGGTGGGAAGCATCACCGCCTAAAATGAATGAAGATTTCTTGTTAGCTTTTCCGTACCAATCCAGAGATTCGCTTCGCCAGGGATGGTAACCACCGCGCTAAGACGACAGGATCATTCGCTATGAGAGAAATGGGGACGGATAGATGGTCATGGAAGGTCAAAAGATCTCAGCTTTTAACTGAGGACATAAAGCAAAACTCGGTGGATGATGGGAAATCATATCATGGTAATCAAGGAAACTTTTTTTTCCCTCTCTCGGCTGGAGCTGCGGGAATGGAGGCACACAAGGTGCATGACAGAATCGAAGGGCACAGGTTTGACCATCGACGGAACAGAGCGGGGGGAGGGACTCACAGTTGAAGCAGCCACGACCTCCAGCTTGGAAACTCATTGTGGATATAGGATGTAGGTGAAACTGGTAAAGAACTTTTGGAGTGAGGAGGTAAGAGAGAGAGAGAGAGAATGATGATGGCCAGGTGAGGGTTTGAGAGGGGGGTGGAAACTGGGCGATCAGAAATTTAGGTAGGGATTTCTTGCTAGCGCCGATAAATAATAGCCAGAAGGAAAAATAAATCAGATATGCGGACAGTCGGTGCGGGGGAGCGCTTCCCGTGGTTCCTGCAGGGCTTTAACGCCCGGGAGGCCGCAACACACAACAGCTGCCCGCTTCCAGACCTGGGTTTGATCCTGGCTTTTCGCGCCATACCCACACCCATGCTGTGCCCTTAAGCCAAGTCTTACTTAGCTTTTCCAGGTAGCGTTTAGCGATCGCCATTATGCCGTACATGTGGTGGCGATCGCAGCCGTCACAATGAGGAAGAAGAGAGGTCTTTGGCGAGGCCCTAAAAGACCTCGTGAGATTGGTACATACTCATGCTTTCCCCTCGCGACAACAAGGACGAAAGCAGACTGAACCTAGGCAACACGCTCATCAGACGCTGAAAGCCATTTCGCACCAGGTGCTTCATGATTTGATGCCTTTTAATTAGCAAGTGTTTGCGCAACCATTTTTCAAAGGGTAGAAGTGTGGACAAAGTGATGAGACAGCCCCTAGTAGGCCGCTCGCGTCGAACTGCAAATAACATCTAACATGACCGCGGGAGAAAGGGAGATAGGGGGAGGGAAACCGTCCTTCAGTTCGGGGCAGGATGATAGCGCTTTAAACTACGTCGTGACTCTTATGGCTCCCTCCCAAGGTCCTCTCCGGACCGGACACCTTGGTTGCACCTTGAGGTTTCCCATGTCGATCTAGAACGGCTTGTGCTTACTCCTCGGTTTCCTCATTTTTCTGCTTGCTGTTGCCATGAATAGCTCTTCTTGAACAGGCGTTGGACAGTTTATTGGCGACATAGTCAGACCTTTCGATAGCAAATGGCTCGCAAAGGCTTTTCTGACCAAGCATGCACACTAATCTATGGTATCTATATATTGTTTCATTACAAATTTTGTATTTCACGTGAAGTCATATAATTCGAGCATCTGCGTCCCAGCTTCCTTTTCGCGAAGCAGAAGGACTCGCTCATCGTCGAAGCCAATACAATTGTGCATCCTCGTTGACCTGTAGCTATTGTCCACCGAGCTTGATCGGGCCGCGTTGAGTTGACCGTGAGAAGACTCCGACACTAAGTCAAGGCTATCAGGTCGTTGATCTGCCCTGTTTCCCGGGCTGACTCGGATGCTATTCCCATCCTTTAACGCCTTGTGCCCTCCGAGCGAAGAAACCAAAGATTCAAGTTCCCATATTCTGATGTCGTCTCCTCTAGAGCTCACCGAAACTGCCTTACCACGATCGCTAACCTGCACGGCTGAGACTGACGATGTATGGCCCCAGAGACGCTGGCAGCTTGTCACAGAAAGGCTTGTCGAAGTGGAGACCACAAGGTACAGAGTCAAGGTATTGTCCGCGTGCGACGTCAAAAGGTAAGGATGAGAATAGGACACCGAGGTTGGTGGCTCACAGTGTGATATTGAAGGTCCGGATGGCCTGAAATTTAGCTCATTTCCGGAGCCTACCACATGTGTGGTGCGATAGTCCCTTTTTGACCGGCTGCGAGATGTTGGGGACACAATCCCGTATTGGCAGTCGACTGTGGTAGCAAGCCGAGAACTCAGCTGCTGACCATCCAAGCCGAATTGCAGTTCTTGAATACCTAGCGACCAGCCGCAGCCTATATGGTAAAAACTGTACACTATAGCCGCTACTATCTTGGGACCCGCAGCGCGGATAGATAGAGATAATGGCTCCAATATACTGTCCGCCTTGAGAGTAGTCAGTAGCTGTGGGGTTAAAGAAGAACCGTCCTCGTCTGTGATTGTTTCATACAGAGATAGAACCTTGTGTTGAGAGACTAAAAGGAGGAAAGGGGAGCACAAGGCCATTGCCGTGATGGCTTCACCGGTGCATTCAACGTAGGAAAAGCGCGTTTCAATCCAGAAAGTTGTTGTGTCTAGAGTATAGACACCGAGACGGCCATCCTCAAAACCAACTGTGACATCTATTAAGCTCTGCTGTGGACCGCTCGTTGCAGCCGCCATTGCTGTAGGAGCGGGTAACGATCGCGACGGCGATTTTGTCAAAGGAGACCTTGCTAGGCATTGTCCAGGCTTCTCGGCGGCCCAAGCTCTTAGGCCGTGATCTAAATCTGCTGTAAGCACGATACCAGCACAAAAGGTTACTAGCATCTGTCGACGAAGTGGTTGTTGAAACTCGATCTCTGTGACCCGACAGACTCCCTTTGACCAGTTGTGTCTGAGACGATACTGTCGCTTCCAATTCGTGGCTACTCCTTCCTTTGCCAGGTGACTGTGGTCAAGCCAGGTAGACACTCTAGGCGAATACTCGATTTCAGATCGGGATAAGTGTGCACGCTTAGCATTTGGTAACCGACGCGCTCGAGGCCGTACCCATCGAGAATAATACTGCCTTTTCCAGAGCTCCGAATCTCCAGCTAAGACATGGAACCGACGCGAGAGTCTATGTGGGGAGAAGTAATGAGCTTTGAAGCCGGCACTCTGAACTGAGGAGGACATACTGTTGGCAGACTAGCAGAGCGGGGAGAGGAAGAAAAGACAGTATATGAAGTAGGAGCTCGTCACTTAGTGTGGATATGTGATCGAGATGGCCGCTGGGGGTCATGCGGAGACGCTTTGGCGGAGGGAGAACTTCAACATTGCGCCTCTTTGGCATTCTGAGATTGAGAAGGCAATGCTGGGGTAAAGGCATTCATGAAACTCGGCACAACTGACTGCACAAGCCAGTGCTTGCTGGATGAACGCACTCTTGAGAGGGAGAGTACCACTTCCTATGCGCCTGATAATGTCAGGCCGGAGGCTTATCTGAGAGTGATTGATACGGTACTTATGGTGGACCGATGTCTCGAACGATACGGTACGTGCCGAGGTATTAGAGCGGTCCTCCGTGCTCCATACAACCGGGGAACTACTAGTATTACTGCGGGTATCTATCTAGTATACGCGTCAAAGTCGCGTGTCATAGCCGCCCTATGCTACTCCGTACCTCGGGGAGACCTCCCTGTATGTGAGCATAAGCTTGGATCAATGGAGGTCCTTAAACAGCTCCAAGCTTCTGTTACCCAAGCCTTTGGCGATTATTTCAAAGATGCCTACGAAATCATTCAACAAGAACTTGCTCTTCGAGACGCGAAGGTGCAGGCGGCCGAGGAGAGGGTTAGAGCTGCAGATGAAGCACGAAAAAGAACGGATGCTGAAATGGCCGCCTTGAAGGATGAGGTTACTCTCCTACGGAACGAGCTACGTCTCGGGGATGTTGGCTTCACTGAAGACCAAGTTACTGCTCAGAAGTCCCTCGAACTGGAGGCAACGTACGCGCCGCATCGTGCTATAGATCGTATATGTGCCAATCGCATGGACTCCGAGGGCTTCAGCTCTACTGAGATAACGCCTGTGAGGGATCTGTATGTCGCGCTCTACAGAGAAGCTCAGACGCTTATGAAAGCCTCTGGCGAACTTCGAAAACAAGTCAAACGTCACAAAAAAAAGTTGATGCATTGGAGAAAGAGCCTCGACCGCGACAACTTCACCTTGGTACTCGATGGGAAAGCAGTTGAATTTCAGCGGGCTAAGACAAACGGCTGTGAAGAACATTCAAGCTTGTTCACTGATTTATCAACATCTACTCCACTAAAATCTTCAGAATCGGCCATTCATCCAGTTTTACGAGGAGCTTCCGCCCCTATTTTGCATACTTTAGGAGTAGGTGCTTATGATAGATCTTCAAATGACGACGAGCGAAGGGAGCCGGCTGCAGCTCAGAGTGCAACTGCTCCGGCCGCAACTATCAAACGGAAACGTTCAGCATCACAACCGCCTCATCAGATATCCCCAGCAATTCATGACCATGTCATTATCCATAATTACAGTGGCCCAAGCCAGCCTATTTCAATCAAAGAGGAGAGCTTATCATCCAGCCCTTCGGGGAGGCCATTGTCTAGTTGCGAGGCTATTGGAACCCAGGACCTAGATGAGGTTGGTGTCATGGTTGAAACGCCAACTAAGAGAAAGAAGTATAAGGGAATTAGCTCCCAGCGAGCGGCTTCACCAGCGATTGAAACCAGATGCAAAGACCTGCCCCCAGCAACAGTTGATTCATTTTCGAGACGAGCCACGGTACTGCAATCAGTCGATGGCAACACGAGCACCAATAGATATGACCAACAGTTAGGCACAGCAGCCGCGAAGGGGTCAAAACCAAGACCTAAATACCCCATCTCGGCGATGGCTGAGGATGGCGAAGAGAATGACGCGGAAGCCGCTACACCAAATCGATTTGACACGTCGGCATCTGAAGCTAGGACGCCACGTTCAGATCCAGGCAAGGAAGGCCAATCTGCCGTACAGCGACTGGAGGGGCTTCTTGAAGGACCGGTACCTGCGAAGCAACAACTCCAGCCCAAAAGTACAATTAGCGAATTTACAAGGGGTCGCACAGTGCAAAGCTCCCCCTCTTCTGTTGGACGACCTTTGTCACATATATCCGAAAATAGCAGGAGAATACAGGCAAATGCTAAGTCAGAAAATATGCAGGGGGGTTCGAAACTTGATACTCAACATGACACCACTCAGGCCACCTCGTCTTCGGGCAGCGAAGCACAACGGATAGAGGAGAACGCCACGCGTATACAATATAGAGCTTTGCCGCTGCATTGTCTCGAACTCAGCCATTTCAAAATTAATCCAAATTATAATCAAGGGGTAGATTTTGCATTTAGCAGTGTCATCCGCACCACGGACGAGCGCAAGTGTGCAAAGGGTTGTATGCGCCCTGGCTGCTGCGGAGGCAAGTTCAATGCCATGGCACGCCTGGGCGGTCTTCCGACGAACGCAACCTCTAACAAGGACAGAGAACAGGAAGAGCGGAAGATTCTGGAGGACTATTTGGGAGAAGAAAGACATATACTCGATAAACTAAGCACAGAGGATCGGGAGAGCCTTCTGCAAGAGGCGAGCGCCAGGCTTATTGCCAATCGATTTGGGAAGCATAGGCATCACCACCAGCGATCGGGATCGCCACCTGGATACTGGCGCACAGATATGCCCGATACACAGGAATTGCAGCGTGATCATGAGGAGGCAAGGGAAATTGAAAGGGAGAAGGTGCGACACCGATATCGAGAGGCAATGCGCCCGGGTGGTCTCTGGAAGTTTGCAGATGAATGAAAACAGTGTAATTAAGGGCTGCGCTTTGGTTTACAGGGGAGCTTCTGAAAAAGCTGGCTAGGCAGTAAATAGATGCCGGGGTTTCCCCTACAGTGGCTTCCAATAAGTCTAAACATTGCCGTTTGTTTGTCCAAGTCACTGTCTATTAAACATTGTATTGTACTATGTATTGCATTTCTTGGCAAGCTCCCGACACGTGCCTTAGCCGCTACCGTGGTGCCTACCTCGGCCTACCTCTCCTTACCCACCCGTAACTAGCTTACGCCGTAGATAAAGTGGTTCTCCCAGCCCAGCTGATACGACTGGGAACGCTTGTTGGGACCTAGAGTCATTTCTTTGCCTGACACTTCTTGATACTGAAAACATCAAGCTTACCCCTATCTTTGCATGGTTTTCGCTTGAATATGGAATCCTCATGGCGTGCCCAAAATCCGATACCTGCCGCACTGTTGCAACCCTCCAAATGGCTCCCACTGTACGAGGAGTTCGTGACGAAGAATGCTAGCTCTGTGAGCCAAGTAGAGTCCGCGTTGAGGTCTCTAACATACATCATCCCGGGTTAGTGCATGAAGCTTGAAGTACAGGAATTTGGTCGAGGAAATGAAAGGCTGAAACCGTGTGCAGGGAGATACCGAGATTCGGAGATAAGCTCAGAGTGCGGTACGTTATTCAAGTGTTTCTAATGGTGATCTTCTAGACAAGGAAGCCATTCGCTTGATTCTGACTTCTGTGAAAAGTGCATTCAGGGGTACAGCTTCTGTCACTCTACCATGACTCTCTGGTTTCGCGAGTCATTTCTAGGTTACCGTCAACAATCCCGCGGCCTACACCATCACCTCATGCGCGCTACACGAAGTATTGGACCTCCCACTCTTCACTGTATCAGAGAATCGCCCTCGCATTACAGATGATCCAATATACAGAACTGCTGTGGGAGATGGCGGCTCGGCGTCGTGGTGAGAAGGTGCGCTGGCGTGTCGTCGTATTAATCGAAGCCGCTAAGGCGATCTGTCGCCTGTTACTCCTTCGTCTCACCAACTCTAGACCATTGGTCAGCCCTCCACTTCCTGAGCGGGAAGTAGATCCCAGATCGCTGGAAGAAGAGGACAGTAGCGACTGGAATGGCATGCAGACCCCTATTAGCGAACGGTCGTCGGATCTGTGCTGGACTATGCCTCGCACAGGGCTGTCGCTTCCTTCTCTGCCTAATGTGGATGACCTTTCAAACTACTTGATATCCAAAGTTCTTACGGCCGACGATATCAAGCCACCGAAAATGCTGTTGCACCGAGTCACTGGCCAGGGCCAGTTTGCTGAGATTCTATACATCCTCCGACCAGTAGTTTATGCGCTCATGCTGCAACGATACTGCAAAGACAGGCGGAGTTGGAAACCCTGGCTTATCGGTTTTGGCATGGAGTATGGCTGTCGACAACTAGCCAAAGCTGATCTTCGCGAAAGAGTCGCAGGCGGCCTTCGGGGATTGACCGGGCTGGAGCGGGAGGAACTAAGGAAGAGAGGCTGGGCGATGGGTTGGTGGTTTATGCGCGGGGCTTTCTATGAGAATATTACCAAGTATGGCACTCTAGCCCTTCCCAAACTACTGATAAGGAGTTAAAGTATTGTACTAACTTTTACATAGATCCTGGTTGAAAGGGTTGACCGGCAAAATGAGGGGCAAACCTCTGCTTGATTTGGTAGGCAGTGTCATTGAGGATTACGAGTATCTCTGGGACAACTACTACTTCTCGACTACAACACTGTGATGTTCGCTGTGTCCTGCCAGCGTCAGATGTTTCTGCCATCTTTGCTAGCATTTTGCTTTACCTCGGAAGCCTCCTGTGCCTCACACAGCCGTCTTCTCGTACCTAATTTAGATACCCAATGACTTATCATCCCCAAGCTATCCCTTTTAATGTTACGAAACGCTATATTCTGTCTGTTTCAACTTGCACATTAGTGCAAAATGACACATCAGGTTCATATGCTTCCACTGAATTCAAGGGCATTCACACTGCAAAAGAAAGTGGGTATCATTTGGTCATTATTCCGTCAACTCTGCATCTGCGCTTGATAAAGGATAAACTCATGTTTGGCTAAGAGAGGACCTCTGTGGACCTTGCCCCGTACCATTCCAGCAACTCATGCTGAGCTTTTGTAGTGTTACTGGTCGAAGATAAGAGGAAGTCCCTGAGCTGCGTATTTTCTTCTTCTTCTCCAGGCCAATCGACCTTTGGCCTTCCCTTCAACTCGAGCAACTCTTTTGCGGTGCCCCAACTGAATCGGCATTCGTTGCCCCATCCGAAAATCGGATCCATGTTTTTCTTTAACCAATTGGCACACTTTGAATCAGAGGGATAGCCGCTTCCCCAACTCTGCGGCACCACCGCCCTCGGTGAATCTTCCGCATGGGTGTCTTCGTATATAGCTTGATGACAGAGATCTAATGCGACGTCTCTGGTGACTTTGGCAGCAACACTTGCAGCACTCACGCACGGATATAACGAGTCGGCCTTCTTCGCCACGGTGATTCTGAGTGATGGAAATATCTTCTCGAGTTTCTGTTGGTAGGTTGCGGGGTTCCCAATCGTATCGATGTAGACCTCTCGCACGTCCATGTTGCGATCTTCAATGATTCCACGGATGAGTTCAATGGTAGCATCCATTGCTTGCGCATTCAGGTTATAAGCTCCCGTTCCAGGCCGCATCATACCGGACGAGATGTCACGCGCTGATAGTAGCTTCACGGCCCATCCGCAGGATTCGTGTAAGGGATTTCCCGGGGTACATAGTAGCTTCATGAGATTAGCGCGTACGCCGGGAGTGAGGACTTTGCTGTCGTTGAAGCTGTAGTCACGAGTCAAGAGGGTATGGTGCAGATCTTGGGGCAAGTAGAAGGCGCTGTAGACCATGGGGCCTAGAACTGGACCGCGTCCGGCCTCGTCTACACCCAAGATAAGGTAATTTGGTGAAGAGTTCGTAGTAGGTTCATTAACTTTGGAGGTTGCAATGACGGGAGGACAGGGTGAATAGTAAGAATAGGACTCCCCGGCGAAAAGCCGAGAGTGATCTATACTTGGAGGGATGAAGAGGCCTGTTGCAGTAGTGGGAGACTCCCCCTGGAGAGGGGCAGTGGAGATGCCTGCAGATTCGCCCATACTTCTATTGGTTTCAGACGGGAGTTGCGATCACGACAAGCGAGAAAAGGAAGGAAGGGTGTAGTCGGGGAGTGCAACTAAAGATGAATGTTGAAAGTGAAAGATGGACGCGTCCCAAACGGTTCCGGACTAGCGGCGCTTCCGCGCGTGTTTGTTCGCCGCCCTCACGGATTCCAACTCCCCTCCGCAGCATTCATTCGCCATCCCCAAGACCTGGGATTTTCTTTCCCCTCTCCGTTAAATTGCAACTACGGTGAACTCCTACAGTCGCCTACTTACGTTTGGCACGGCAGATTCCCCGCGCATCCAGCCCGGTCCGTACGCGTCTTTACCACCACTGGACCCCTCTCGTTGCCTCCCTCAAAGCTGCCGCATACAGCTCCCGAATCTTCGGAACAATGGCTCCCCGGGGCCCTGCGAAGGCTCGCGAGTATGATTATGCCAATGTCGGCAAAGCTGGAAGGTCGGTATCATCGATGCCATGTCTCATTGATCGCCCCTGTTTAGTATTTTTTTTTTCCTATCCCCTGCTCCCATTCCAGTCGCTTCCATCCATTATAATCTCGGGAGACTGATGCAGGCGACTTTCACAGGCGCACCGGGTTAATGTTGAAGGAAGGGAAACGTGATGAATATGGAATGGAAGAAGTTGATGGTATATTCTCTTCGCCCGAGACGTCGCCCGTAAAAGAGAATGGCTTCAGTGACCGAGCTGAGGATTCTACTGGTTCGGATGGCATGTCTATAGACGAAGGTGCGTTCGTGTCACAGCTCGCCATCATTTTGGCTATATACTAACGCTGATATTTATTGGGCAGGAAATGGTCCGAACCCCACCGATTTTCTCAAAAGCAGACGAAGCTCTTACTTCCCGCCTCCTGTTGCGCGCTCTCCTATGAAGACCGGGCTGACTGGCTCACCTCGGAGAACTCCCGGCTTGCGATCCTCCCAAAGTCCGCAACGCGAACAACCGTCTTCCAGTCCCTCAGACGGGAAGGGTCTGGGAAGTGCAAGGGGGGAATCACGACGAGATGTATCTCCACTTACTAGTCGTTCCATCAATGCGCCACCAGTCCTGAACCACGTCAATGGTGCACGGAACAACAAACTTAATGCTGAACCAACAGAGGAGCCTATGGACTCCGGCTTTTCCGATAGCGATGCTGAGAATCAGCTAAACACAGACGAGAACGGGCATTCATTTGTACAGACACACGACGACTTCGTTGACAGCTTCACTGCAGGCGATGACGCATTGACGGACGACCATGCAGATGAACAAGACGACACTGGCGCCGACCTGGACTCGCCGGTAACCGTGTCAGAATCCCGCAGCAGGAGAGGACAGGCCAAACCCGTTCCAAGGGTTGTTAGAGGTGTGAAAGGCGCAAGGGCCGGAGCATCCACGGCCGCGCAGGAGCATGAGATTGAGGAAGAACAGCCGGCACAAAAACGCAAACGTCCGGGGAGGCCGCCGCGAACGCAACGCAAGTCTAGCAATGAAGTGGAGAAAGAACGGCCGTCGAAAAGGCCTAGGGTATCGGACAAAGCTGATAAAAACCCAAGTCCTTCAGGCAATGCAGAGCTGGACAAAGTGGTGGAGAACTATGTCAATCGCACAGGGCCATTGAAGGGTCGGAGTCTATATATCCTGAAGCGCGAAGTACCTTCCGAAGGCGCTGCCACCCATACACGATCCGGGCGTGTTTCTGTAAGACCTCTTGCATACTGGCGAAATGAACGATGTGTCTATGGCGATGGTGAAGCTGTGGAGGGCCAGCGGTATCCGCTATCAACCATCAAGGAGATTATTCGCACGGAAGAACTCGAACCGGAGAAACCGAAATCGAATAAGCGCCGCCCTAATAAGAAGTCCAAATCAAGGAAGGGTAAAAACGACGATTCCTCGGATGAAGAAGACGGATATGTTGATCCTTGGGAGAAGGAAAGCGGGATTCTGCATGGCTATATCAGGAGGTGGGACGAGGAAGCCCAGGCAGTTGGTGAAGAAGAGGACATCGTTGGTATGTACTGTCCTTTGACTATGGTTGTCGTGTGCTAACGCATTCGCTTGTAGACCTTGCGTACGCCCCTGCTGGGATGGAGACAAGGAGTGTCAAGGACTCCTCGTGGCGGTTCGCCAAACTTCTCAGTTCGCCTTTCTTGGGCTCTGGGATCGTGGAACTGCCGCCTGGAGGAGTAAAGAAGCCCAAGAATTCCAAGAAGATGCACATGGTTTTCTACATCTGCCAGGGTCGGGTTCAAGTAGACATCTCCGGTGTTCGTTTCAGTGCCGGCAAAGGGTGTGTCTTCCAGGTACCGAGAGGTGAGTGAGCTCCGTATACACCTTCCCTTGACAAGATGGGAGACGTGGCCCCGTACCAATGGACGTTCTAATTGAGTTTGCAGGCAACTATTACAGTTTTGCCAATACGCAGAATAAGGATGCCCGGCTGTTCTTCACTCAAGGCTGCGTCCCGGTGGAGAACGACGACTCTGCTCCCGGGTCGGCGACCAAACCCGGTGCCATGGATGGGGACTCCAGCACCCCGACTGGCCGTCCGACCGGCGTAAAAGGCCGACCGAAGGGCAAACAGAAAGCAGGCGGACGTAAGGCAACGTGATCTCGTATGAAACGTTGTGTCCGGGTTTGCTCTATACGTCTCCTATCATCTTGAAACGCTCACCACCTATATCCTGCCCAGCACCGGGCTTTGACCTCTGGATTAGCGCTACTTACGTGAAATTGTTGGGATGGAAGTCTGCTTACGTCCTCAAGGCTTCGTCCCCCATCCTTTTCTTCTCCCGTGTTCTTTTCTTATTTTCTCCTTTTTTTTTTGCGGATAGTGGGTTATCATTGAACAAGAGGGCATGAGCTGTAGATTTATCGGAGTAACTTGAGGAGGATTAGGAGTACATTGTAGCAGGCTTTGCTTTCTTTTGTGTTATTCCGTGTGTTCATACTTGACGCTTTGGAAGAAATGTATCAAATCTCCTCCATGATTTCATCATCCAGGTCATCCAACTCCAACGGCGGGAAGTCTCCTACCTCGACTTTCTCAGGCTTCACGAAAACACCAGTCTTATTCGGGCAGGTGAAGAACCTTTGGCCGCCTACGCTGCCATCGTTCTTCCCCAACGGCTCATCAAGCTCAATGCCAACCCAGATAGGGAGAGCCTCGGAATCTAATTGCACCTTCTTGGGGTCCACGCCCGGGAAAGGGATCGTAGGCACTGGACCAACAAACCGAATCGTTCCTCGTCGGATATGAGGCGGGGACGAGGGCAAGACGATAGCACGTTTATCAATAGCAATACCTAGATACGTACAATCATTAGGATTCTTCTGCTTCAAACCCCAGGACTGATCCTTTTCGAATCGAAAGTTCGCGGACCCAACTCCCCCGACCCGGGTAACAAGGTCGAGGATATCTTGTTACTCACCTCTTTGTTGAATCTCCGCCGCATCTCTCTCTGATTGCTGGCGGATCGACTCTTCGGGGGTTAGAGCGTTTGGATCGAACCGGCCAAGTTTTTGGTTCTTCTTCCATGCTAGGACGGAGTTCGAGAGTGATTCGTAGGTGGATGTAGGAAGGACGTATTTCTCGACGGATGATAGGTCGGTGAAATTTGGCCGGGCTGATTGAGGCCGAGTGTCGTGGACCTAGGTTGAGACATGAGTATAGGCTCATGGTATGAACCGGCAATCCTGGTTGAGATGTGTCTCCGAGTGGAACAAAAGGAAACCAAGGTCTTAAAGAAGCAAGACATGGATTCGTTGAGCGGATGACAATCAAAACCGATCTTTAAGCAGTAACTATAATCCCAGAGGCTGGGAAAGCCGAGGATGCCGGAAATTGAGATGAACAGAAGAACAAGACCTACCTCAATCTCACAACCTTTCATCAAACCCCAATCCCCAATGATGGAGTCGTCACCTTCAACCCATTGGTCAGGACGGCCCGGGGACTTGAGAAGCAGCCGCTGGCTACCGGGAGGTACGCCAGTCATGGTCTCCAGCTTGCCTTTGAGCTGCGAGACGCTCCATGTGGGAGTGATACGACGCTCTGTTAGCAAGCGTGGCTCGGCAGTGGAGCTTGCCATGGGCGTGGTAATGGCGACAGAAATGTCCGCCGGTGTAGGTTGAAACGCCATGGTTTTGGAGCAATCCTAAGCTAGCAAGCGTGGCTGAGATAGAAGAGATATTGTGGAATCTGGACTGCTTTTAGAGCTCAACGATCTACTGCGTTGTCTCCGTCCGCGATTGCAATCCGGGGGGACTTGATTCTTTTCTATCTTCACGCATTAGATAAAGTAGTGCCAAAAAGGGATGTTCGAAAGATGAAATAAGAAGACATAAATGAACTTGGAACCCTCAGTGAATTGCAAGTAATGTTCAGGGTCAGGCTATACATCAATCATATATTTTGAGCTGCCCCGCGAGGGGCTTCCATTATAGGAAAATGTACAGAATTGGGAGGGGCCACAGGTGGGATTCCTCTGAAAGGGGGGATTATGATACTGACCAGATCAGGACGCTTTCACTGATGGAGGAAGCTAGAAGTAAGCTTGAAGCAATGGGTGGTGATATCAACGCCGAGAAGAATTGACAAGCAAGGGAATTGCTACTAGTCTCCATGTTCCTGATAAATCATGGAGATGTTTGCTTCCTTTGATGCCAAACCGCCAATGAGCACGTGGTGTACGGTATTCGATTACCTGATGATTAATATTACATACAGTATCTCCTAGAAATTACCGATACCATACAGCATACACAGAGCGAGATGACGTCTTGTGTGTAGAAAATCGGCCCCTCCTCCAAACATCCAATTTTATTCCGTTTCTTTGCACGTTTTCAGCTCGCGATCATTCAATCTACTTCTACATCGCGCTGCAGTTCAGAGGTTCGAGTTGTTTCTTAGGCTACGGCGGGGTGCGATAATCTAGAGAACGACCCCCAAAGTATCGTAGGAACACAGTTAATCTCTATCGTGGGAGGGGTCTCCTGAGGATCAGTGTGGGAAACCAAGAGAGAAAACAACCACGATGGCTGCCCCGAATGTTCCGGCCCTGGCAAACGTCCCCTCGGACGATCAGGAAGCGTACGAAGAGAAGAATGTTCATGAAGTGTACCAACAAATTGCCAGTCATTTTTCCTCCACTCGTTACAAGGTACTACTGCTTCTCACTCCGCCGAATTCAACCCCTCCTCGATAATTCAATTGCGACCTCGGAATTCTCTGTTAACCCTTCAACAGCCTTGGCCCATTGTGGAACAGTTTCTCAGAGGTTTAGAGCCCGGTTCCGTTGGTTTGGATGTGGGATGCGGCAATGGGAAGTATTTGGCCGTGAACCGTGAGGTCTTTATTGTTGCTTCCGATAGGTATGTTTCTCTCCCTTGCACTCCCGGCCATGGAATATTTCGTCTCGTCTTGGCTATTGGCTTTCAATTTCAGTTTTGTTTCTTTCTATATACTGTATTTCGTATATGGGTATTCTCATGTCATTCCTGTCCAAAAGATAAAAAAAAGAAACCTCCCCCCCTCTGTCGTTGTGCGCAGGCATTCACCTTCCATTGTATTTCAAAGCTGATCATTCCATACCAGATCCGCGAATTTGGCTCAAATTGCGCAAAAGCATCAGCCACACTCAACCATCATAGCCGATATTCTCCACCTCCCACATCCGGATTCTTTCTTCGACTTCGCCATTTCAATTGCCGTTATCCACCACCTTTCCACTCCTGATCGAAGGGTCCAAGCTATTCGTGAAATCCTGCGCACGCTAAAACCTGCCACCAAAAAATCTCCGGGTGGGAGAGCGCTGATCTATGCTTGGGCCCTGGAACAGAAAAACAGCCGTCGAGGTTGGGACAAAGGTGATCCGCAAGATATAATGGTCCCCTGGGTCATGAAGGGAACCTCTTCCGCGGACGCTCCTTCCGACGAGCCAAAGGTATTCCATCGGTATTACCACCTTTATGAGGAGTCGGAGCTCGAGCAGGATATCAACAAGGCGGGAGGTCATGTCCTGGAGTCGGGATATGAAAAAGACAACTGGTGGGCGATCGCAGCACGGACAAACTCGGAATCATCATGAGATACATGATTGCAGTGGGATCATCGAGAGCCAGCCTCGAAGCCCGTCATCCACATCTGCATAGCACTCACGACAGGAACGACGATACGAGCATTGGGCTCGTCAAATTGAGGCCTCCTCTCGAAGGTGCCCTTTCATGTGTAGCAAGATCAAAGCCAGATGAGGATAATGAAAAACGCGCACACACGCACTCGGAAGAGCTCTTGTATGACAAGCCTCCCATGAGTGAAGAAGATATACCTCCAACCAGCGCTATGCAATTCGTAATAACGCAAAACACACAGGCATAGACATCGTTTTCTTCATGCCCTCTACGGGAGGGTTCGAGGGGGAAGACCGAGGTTGGGTCCAAGATGGCTACTGTGACCACCCAGATCCAAGGGTCGCCCCAATCTATAAGGTTCGCGAGGGGCCGGAAAAGTTGGGTGCGGTGCAAATGCAGGCACTCCAGCGGTAAGCTCTTCCACGGAAGGAAGTTGGGGGGGAGGGGGGATCGGACGGGATGTCGATCCTTTTCTTGGTCGAGATAGAGACGTGCTGGCTCTGCGAGTTCGGGGCGCTGGCGGATCTATGGCAGTACTTGATAATGAGAACGGGACTACTCCCGCTCGACGCGCCATTTCCTGTTCTCCCAGTTGCCAGTGCATGGCTTCTGCAGCCCTCCACGGAATGGCCATCTCTTCTGCTACCTTTGACCACATCTCTGCTTTGAACCTGCAATGACAATCAACAACCGTCTTTTAATGATCTCGAGGCGCCGCCTCGCTATCGCATAGAACATACCTTTCGTATAACCTTGCAAGTTTGTTCTTTTTATCCTCATCCCACTCACTTCTGCGTTCCAAGTAATTCTGATAGTGTAGACGGCAACTGATGGCACTTCGGCCAGGAAGCCGTTTACTAATATCCTCCCATTTCATACCGCTTCCTCGTAGCTCGATGATAAGGGCATCCTCCTCCGGGGACCACTTGGATTGCTTTTTAGCCGGCGACTCTGCAGTGTGGGCAGGTTGAAGGCGCTTGGCAGGCACCGTAGCCGGAATTTTAGACGTAAGCTGGGGCACTGGGGGGACCGAGGACAACGATGCTGGAGCAGCTACTGGCAACGCAGGTGCTACCGAGGGCGGCGGGATTGCGCTGGGTGGGTAGCCAGGCGCTGTCGTCACCGAGGCGGCTTCCTCTTCATCCTGGGGCTTCAGCAGCAGTGAGATATCCACTTTGGCGGGAGGAGGTAAGATAGCGTGATTTTGTAACGCAATCATATGCGCGGTTCGCAGCGGAAAATTCCTTTCTCAAGTAAAGATATGTGTAGCAGAGAGCACCATATGCTAAGATGTATAGAAAATGATAGCTCAGAAGCCCAGTCTGACTAGATGCAGAGATGGAACGACCTGGGAGGGGGAAGAAGTTGTAGGATAACGAGAAGATGAAAGAGATCAAGAATATATCCACCGAAGATAGAAGCGAGAAAGCCCGGGTTACCGAAGACGTCCCAACCAGTGAGACGAATTAGTACCCTTGTTGGTACTTCTTCTGTTTTCCCCCCAAGAAAATCCACTAGTTAGTGGCGAGTGTATTGGTGGCACTGCGGCAGTGTCGATAGGGCAAAAGAAGAGAGACCGCCAATTAATCTCCGAAACTCTTGGAGTGGATGTGCGAGGGGGAGATGGATGGAAAGCAAAAAGCGATAATGCAGACAAGAGTATACGTCTGGCGAAAGTCACATATAATGACGGGGTGTTCAGGACGGAGAAAAAGTTGATATGTCCGATAGGTGTCGAGCCGATGGCGTCAAGTTGAGGTCGAACGAAATATAGTAAGGATCAGAATATGGTAGTGTTTGAACAGTCGAGAATACTTCTGGGGCTGAAGAATATACTAGGAGCAGCAGTGGGCACCAGTTAAGTATAAGCAAGATTGTCAAATAGGGTGGGATAGCAACGAGGGTAAATGGAAGAAGAGGTAGAGAAGTTGAAGACGGGAGGGAAAAGAGAGTTAGGGAAAGGGAGAAAGGGCCAGACGAGACAGATGAAACGTCTGGAGATGCATAAGAAGAAAGATCATCGGGGACCGTTGACAGCTGGTTGGCGCAGCAAATAAGAAGCTCAGCAGTAATAATGCTGCTATGGGGAGGGTAAAAGAAGCTAACGAAGAGGCGAGGCCAGGGCCAGTGGGTTCGAGAAACCGTTTAATAAATAAAGATTATTTACTAGAGATCATTAGTGAGCCGTCGTTATTATTCCTGATTATTTTTATTTTATTTTATTTAACTCATTCATTTTTCCTTTTTTTTATCACTTCTTCCTAGTTATTCTATTCTGTTTTCTTGTTCTGTTCCAATTTCATTTGCCCCTCGAGGAAAAGCCGTTATTCCTCCCCCCCCTCCCTCTCTCCTCCTCCCAACTCACTGCCTTTAGTCCAATAAAAAGTCAGTCAGAAACGGTTAAGGTCCACGCCCAGCCGTCAAGTCATAAAGGGAAGAGTATCAGAGACTACGGTACTTCCATTAGTGGGATCTGAAGTAACCTATCTATCTATCTGGTACATTGGCTTGAGTCCTGTCTGTAAGTGCATATGTTGACAGGAAGAGCGGAAGAAAAGCAAAGCAGGAGGGAGGGAATGAAGAAAACATGAAAGAAATACAATAAAAATGAATTGAAATTAATCAACTCTGATCATCATGATAATGAAATGATGAGATTCATCTTCCCTCAACAATAATCCCACACCCCCCCCCCCCCCCCCCCCCCCCCCCCCCCCCCCCCCCCCCCCCCCCCCCCCCCCCCCCCCCCCCCCCCCCCCCCCCCCCCCCCCCCCCC